>NC_060181.1:24040974-24050974 GCF_021184085.1 Oncorhynchus gorbuscha | reverse complement strand
CAGTAGATACACCACTAGAATGGTACAGTAGATACACCACTAGAGTGATACAGTAGATACACCACTAGAATGGTACAGTAGATACACCACTAGAATGGTACAGTAGATACACCACTAGAATGGTACAGTAGATACACCACTAGAGTGATACAGTAGATACACCACTAGAATGGTACAGTAGATACACCACTAGAATGGTACAGTAGATACACCACTAGAATGGTACAGTAGATACACCACTAGAATGGTACAGTAGATACACCACTAGAATGGTACAGTAGATACACCACTAGAATGGTACAGTAGATACACCACTAGAATGGTACAGTAGATACACCACTAGAATGGTACAGTAGATACACCACTAGAGTGATACAGTAGATACACCACTAGAATGGTACAGTAGATACACCACTAGAATGGTACAGTAGATACACCACTAGAATGGTACAGTAGATACACCACTAGAATGGTACAGTAGATACAACACAAGAGTGATACGGCCACTGTCTGCCTGTCTGCTATCGTGATGACTGGAGGCTTATATAAGTTGTGTGTTTGTGTGTGTGTGTGTGTGTGTGTGTGTGTGTGTGTGTGTGTGTGTGTGTGTGTGTGTGTGTGTGTGTGTGTGTGTGTGTGTGTGTGTGTGTGTGTGTGTGTGTGTGTGTGTGTGTGTGTGTGTGTGTGTGTGTGTGTGTGTGTGTGTGTCAGGGAGGAGTGTATACTGTGCAGACTGGGTGTAGAGTGACCTTATACAGTCTGTCTCTGTTTCTTACATAGTGGTGTCTTACTTCCCATGATGCCAGGGATGCATTATAAACCACCTGACTGTCTGTGTCCTGAATGCCTGAGGGAATAGACTCTGGTCTGCAGTAAGAGCAGGACCAGACACTCTCAGTAACACTACGTAATATTATTAATAGAACAAGCCGGGACGCTGCTGCCATTACAGTAGATACAAATATTACATTCAAATTCCTGCTCTTCCATGATGATAGCTTACTGGACTAGGACCATTCTTAGAACTCACTCGGTAGAGATCTGGATTCCTGGGTATGTGCGATTTTTGGGGAAAAATGTACAGTATTTCATATCATATTGTAATGAAGGCAGTATTGGTGTGAGTCTTCCCTACTGGAAAACATGACATGTGAAACGACTTGATAACCTGCTTCCAATACATTTTAAATCTATTTAGGAAATAAAAATGCAAATGGGATTTTTTTTTGTGAAAGTAAAGACGGTGTAGAATTACATTTTTACGTGTTCCAATTCATTTTGCGTTATAATACAGGCAGCGTGTCACCCCAGGTTGTTGGATCAGGCAGCCTGTCACCCCAGGTTGTTGGATCAGGCAGCGTGTCACCCCAGGTTGTTGGATCAGGCAGCCTGTCACCTCAGGTTGTTGGATCAGGCAGCGTGTCACCCCAGGTTGTTGGATCAGGCAGCCTTTCACCCCAGGTTGTTAGATCAGGCAGCCTGTCACCCCAGGTTGTTGGATCAGGCAGCCTGTCACCCCAGGTTGTTGGATCAGGCAGCGTGTCACCCCAGGTTGTTGGATCAGGCAGCCTGTCACCTCAGGTTGTTGGATCAGGCAGCGTGTCACCCCAGGTTGTTGGATCAGGCAGCCTGTCACCCCAGGTTGTTGGATCAGGCAGCCTGTCACCCCAGGTTGTTGGATCAGGCAACCTGTCACCCCAGGTTGTTGGACCAGGCAGCCTGTCACCCCATGATGTTGGATCAGGCAGCGTGTCATCCCAGGTTGTTGGATCAGGCAATCTGTCACCCCAGGTTGTTGGACCAGGCAGCCTGTCACCCCAGGTTGTTGGACCAGACAGCCTGTCACCCCAGGTTGTTGGACCAGGCAGCCTGTCACCCCAGGTTGTTGGACCAGGCAGCCTGTCACCCCAGCCTGTTGGATCAGGCAGCCTGTCACCCCAGGTTGTTGGATCAGGCAGCCTGTCACCTCAGGTCGTTGGATCAGGCAGCCTGTCACCCCAGGTTGTTGGATCAGGTAGCCTGTCACCCCAGGTTGTTGGATCAGGCAGCCTGTCACCCCAGGTTGTTGGATCAGGCAGCCTGTCACCCCAGGTTGTTGGATCAGGCAGCCTGTCACCCCAGGTTGTTGGACCAGGCAGCCTGTCACCCCAGGTTGTTGGACCAGGCAGCCTGTCACCCCAGGTTGTTGGATCAGCCAGCCTGTCACCCCAGGTTGTTGGATCAGGCAGCCTGTCACCCCAGGTTGTTGGACCAGGCAGCCTGTCACCCCAGCTTGTTGGATCAGTCAGCCTGTCACCCCAGGTTGTTGTACCAGGCAGCCTGTCACCCCAGGTTGTTGGATCAGGCAGCCTGTCACCCCAGGTTGTTGGACCAGGCAGCCTGTCACCCCAGCTTGTTGGATCAGTCAGCCTGTCACCCCAGGTTGTTGTACCAGGCAGCCTGTCACCCCAGGTTGTTGGATCAGGCAGCCTGTCACCCCAGGTTGTTGGACCAGGCAGCCTGTCACCCCAGCTTGTTGGATCAGTCAGCCTGTCACCCCAGGTTGTTGTACCAGGCAGCCTGTCACCCCAGGTTGTTGGATCAGCCAGCCTGTCACCCCAGGTTGTTGGATCAGGCAACCTGTCACCCCAGGTTGTTGGACCAGGCAGCCTGTCACCCCAGGTTATTAGACCAGGCAGCGTGTCACCCCAGGTTGTTGGACCAGGCAACCTGTCACCCCAGGTTGTTGGACCAGGCAGCCTGTCACCCCAGGTTGTTGGATCAGGCAGTCTGTCACCCCAGGTTGTTGGATCAGGCAGCCTGTCACCCCAGGTTGTTGGATCAGGCAGCCTGTCACCCCAGCTTGTTGGATCAGGCAGCGTGTCACCCCAGGTTGTTGGATCAGGCAGCCTGTCACCCCAGGTTGTTGGATCAGGCAGCCTGTCACCCCAGGTTGTTGGATCAGGCAGCCTGTCACCCCAGGTTGTTGGATCAGGCAGCCTGTCACCCCAGGTTGTTGGATCAGGCAGCCTGTCACCCCAGGTTGTTGGATCAGGCAGCCTGTCACCCCAGCTTGTTGGATCAGGCAGCGTGTCACCCCAGGTTGTTGGATCAGGCAGCCTGTCACCCCAGGTTGTTGGATCAGGCAGCCTGTCACCCCAGGTTGTTGGATCAGGCAGCCTGTCACCCCAGGTTGTTGGATCAGGCAGCCTGTCACCCCAGGTTGTTGGAACAGGCAGCCTGTCACCCCAGCTTGTTGGATCAGGCAGCGTGTCACCCCAGGTTGTTGGATCAGGCAGCCTGTCACCCCAGGTTGTTGGATCAGGCAGCCTGTCACCCCAGCTTGTTGGATCAGGTAGCGTGTCACCCCAGGTTGTTGGATCAGGCAGCCTGTCACCCCAGCTTGTTGGATCAGGCAGCGTGTCACCCCAGGTTGTTGGATCAGGCAGCCTGTCACCCCAGGTTGTTGGATCAGGCAGCCTGTCACCCCAGGTTGTTGGATCAGGCAGCCTGTCACCCCAGGTTGTTGGACCAGGCAGCCTGTCACCCCAGCTTGTTGGATCAGTCAGCCTGTCACCCCAGGTTGTTGTACCAGGCAGCCTGTCACTCCAGGTTGTTGGATCAGCCAGCCTGTCACCCCAGGTTGTTGGATCAGGCAACCTGTCACCCCAGGTTGTTGGATCAGGCAGCCTGTCACCCCAGGTTGTTGGATCAGGCAGCCTGTCACCCCAGGTTGTTGGATCAGGCAACCTGTCACCCCAGGTTGTTGGACAAGGCAGCCTGTCACCCCAGCTTGTTGGATCAGTCAGCCTGTCACCCCAGGTTGTTGTACCAGGCAGCCTGTCACCCCAGGTTGTTGGATCAGCCAGCCTGTCACCCCAGGTTGTTGGATCAGGCAACCTGTCACCCCAGGTTGTTGGATCAGGCAGCCTGTCACCCCAGCTTGTTGGATCAGGCAGCGTGTCACCCCAGGTTGTTGGATCAGGCAGCCTGTCACCCCAGGTTGTTGGATCAGGCAGCCTGTCACCCCAGGTTGTTGGATCAGGCAGCCTGTCACCCCAGGTTGTTGGATCAGGCAGCCTGTCACCCCAGGTTGTTGGATCAGGCAGCCTGTCACCCCAGGTTGTTGGATCAGGCAGCCTGTCACCCCAGCTTGTTGGATCAGGCAGCGTGTCACCCCAGGTTGTTGGATCAGGCAGCCTGTCACCCCAGGTTGTTGGATCAGGCAGCCTGTCACCCCAGGTTGTTGGATCAGGCAGCCTGTCACCCCAGGTTGTTGGATCAGGCAGCCTGTCACCCCAGGTTGTTGGAACAGGCAGCCTGTCACCCCAGCTTGTTGGATCAGGCAGCGTGTCACCCCAGGTTGTTGGATCAGGCAGCCTGTCACCCCAGGTTGTTGGATCAGGCAGCCTGTCACCCCAGCTTGTTGGATCAGGTAGCGTGTCACCCCAGGTTGTTGGATCAGGCAGCCTGTCACCCCAGCTTGTTGGATCAGGCAGCGTGTCACCCCAGGTTGTTGGATCAGGCAGCCTGTCACCCCAGGTTGTTGGATCAGGCAGCCTGTCACCCCAGGTTGTTGGATCAGGCAGCCTGTCACCCCAGGTTGTTGGACCAGGCAGCCTGTCACCCCAGCTTGTTGGATCAGTCAGCCTGTCACCCCAGGTTGTTGTACCAGGCAGCCTGTCACCCAGGTTGTTGGATCAGCCAGCCTGTCACCCCAGGTTGTTGGATCAGGCAACCTGTCACCCCAGGTTGTTGGATCAGGCAGCCTGTCACCCCAGGTTGTTGGATCAGGCAGCCTGTCACCCCAGGTTGTTGGATCAGGCAACCTGTCACCCCAGGTTGTTGGACAAGGCAGCCTGTCACCCCAGCTTGTTGGATCAGTCAGCCTGTCACCCCAGGTTGTTGTACCAGGCAGCCTGTCACCCCAGGTTGTTGGATCAGCCAGCCTGTCACCCCAGGTTGTTGGATCAGGCAACCTGTCACCCCAGGTTGTTGGACCAGGCAGCCTGTCACCCCATGTTGTTGGATCAGGCAGCGTGTCACCCCAGGTTGTTGGATCAGGCAACCTGTCACCCCAGGTTGTTGGACCAGGCAGCCTGTCACCCCAGGTTGTTGGACCAGACAGCCTGTCACCCCATGTTGTTGGATCAAGCAATCTGTCACCCCAGGTTGTTGGACCAGGCAGCCTGTCACCCCAGGTTGTTGGATCAGGCAACCTGTCACCGCAGCTTGTTGGTTCAGTCAGCCTGTCACCCCAGGTTGTTGGACCAGGCAGCCTGTCACCCCAGCTTGTTGGATCAGTCAGCCTGTCACCCCAGGTTGTTGTACCAGGCAGCCTGTCACCCCAGGTTGTTGGATCAGCCAGCCTGTCACCCCAGGTTGTTGGATCAGGCAACCTGTCACCCCAGGTTGTTGGACCAGGCAGCCTGTCACCCCATGTTGTTGGATCAGGCAGCGTGTCACCCCAGGTTGTTGGATCAGGCAACCTGTCACCCCAGGTTGTTGGACCAGGCAGCCTGTCACCCCAGGTTGTTGGATCAGGCAACCTGTCACCCCAGGTTGTTGGACAAGGCAGCCTGTCACCCCAGCTTGTTGGATCAGTCAGCCTGTCACCCCAGGTTGTTGTACCAGGCAGCCTGTCACCCCAGGTTGTTGGATCAGCCAGCCTGTCACCCCAGGTTGTTGGATCAGGCAACCTGTCACCCCAGGTTGTTGGACCAGGCAGCCTGTCACCCCATGTTGTTGGATCAGGCAGCGTGTCACCCCAGGTTGTTGGATCAGGCAACCTGTCACCCCAGGTTGTTGGACCAGGCAGCCTGTCACCCCAGGTTGTTGGACCAGACAGCCTGTCACCCCATGTTGTTGGATCAAGCAATCTGTCACCCCAGGTTGTTGGACCAGGCAGCCTGTCACCCCAGGTTGTTGGATCAGGCAACCTGTCACCGCAGCTTGTTGGTTCAGTCAGCCTGTCACCCCAGGTTGTTGGACCAGGCAGCCTGTCACCCCAGCTTGTTGGATCAGTCAGCCTGTCACCCCAGGTTGTTGTACCAGGCAGCCTGTCACCCCAGGTTGTTGGATCAGCCAGCCTGTCACCCCAGGTTGTTGGATCAGGCAACCTGTCACCCCAGGTTGTTGGACCAGGCAGCCTGTCACCCCATGTTGTTGGATCAGGCAGCGTGTCACCCCAGGTTGTTGGATCAGGCAACCTGTCACCCCAGGTTGTTGGACCAGGCAGCCTGTCACCCCAGGTTGTTGGACCAGACAGCCTGTCACCCCATGTTGTTGGATCAAGCAATCTGTCACCCCAGGTTGTTGGACCAGGCAGCCTGTCACCCCAGGTTGTTGGATCAGGCAACCTGTCACCGCAGCTTGTTGGTTCAGTCAGCCTGTCACCCCAGGTTGTTGGACCAGGCAGCCTGTCACCCCAGGTTGTTGGATCAGGCAGCCTGTCACCCCAGGTTGTTGGATCAGGCAACCTGTCACCCCAGGTTGTTGGACAAGGCAGCCTGTCACCCCATGTTGTTGGATCAGGCAGCGTGTCACAAGGTTGTTTAACCAGGCTGCTCAAGCAAAGACCACAGTATAAATCCTCATCATTACTGGCAGGGATAAATGCACATGCAATCTCCTCCACCACTAAAAATAGTCAAACTTCATCATCTTTTTCTCTGTGCTGAACTTTGTTTGTGTGTTTGTGTGTGTGTGTATGCACGTGCGTGTATCTATCTGTGTGTGAAATCACAAGTTTATGTGTGTGTGTGTGCGTGTGTCTGCATCTATGTGTGTGTGTGTGCGTGTGTGTCTATGTTTGTGTTTGTGTGTGTGTGGGGGGGGTGTGCCTACATGCCTGTCTGTGTGTGTGTGTGGGGGGGGGCTACATGCCTGTCTGTGTGTGTGTGTGTGGGGGGGGCTACATGCCTGTCTGTCTGTGTGTGTGTGGGGGGGCTACATGCCTGTCTGTGTGTGTGTGTGGGGGGGGGGCTACATGCCTGTCTGTCTGTGTGTGTGTGTGTGGGGGGGGGCTACATGCCTGTCTGTGTGTGTGTGTGTGGGGGGGGGCTACATGCCTGTCTGTGTGTGTGTGTGTGAGGGGGGCTACATGCCTGTCTGTGTGTGTGTGTGTGGGGGGGGGGGCTACATGCCTGTCTGTGTGTGTGTGTGTGTGTGTGGGGGGGGGGCTACATGCCTGTCTGTGTGTGTGTGTGTGTGGGGGGGCTACATGCCTGTCTGTGTGTGTGTGTGTGGGGGGGCTACATGCCTGTCTGTGTGTGTGTGTGGGGGGGGGCTACACGCCTGTCTGTGTGTGTGTGTGTGTGGGGGGGGCTACATGCCTGTCTGTGTGTGTGTGTGGGGGGCTACATGCCTGTCTGTGTGTGTGTGTGGGGGGCTACATGCCTGTCTGTGTGTGTGTGTGTGGGGGGGGCTACATGCCTGTCTGTGTGTGTGTGTGTGGGGGGCTACATGCCTGTCTGTGTGTGTGTGTGGGGGGGGGCTACATGCCTGTGTGTGTGTGTGTGGGGGGGGGGGGGGCTACATGCCTGTCTGTGTGTGTGTGTGTCCTGTTCCAGTGACCTTCTCTTATCTAATTGAAAATGTTCAAATCCATCAGTGGTTCATCACCTCCTGAACTCAGATAATACCTTTTAGGTTCCCATCGTTCTCCTCCGCTCCTTTATCTTCCCAGAGCCCCTCCGTCAAAAATGAGCTTAGCAAATAACCTTGGCAAGGATTATACTCACAGAAAACTTCAGTAAAAAATGAATTGCGGACAATGCAGAAGTGAATTGTTATCATCTCTGTGTTTATTCATTAGCAGTTGCATTATTGATGATTCTGACTGCTTTTGTCTATCTGTATGTCTAGCAGAATGTTTTGTCTGTCTGTCTGTCAGTGTTTAGCAGAATGTTTTGTCTGTCTGTGTGTATAGCAGACTGTTTTGTCTGTCTCTGTGTTTAGCAGAATGTTTTGTCTGTCTGTCTCTGTGTCTAGCAGAATGTTTTTTCTGTCTGTGTGTCTAGCAGAATGTTTTGTCCGTCTGTCTCTGTGTTTAGCATACTGTTTTGTCTGTCTGTGTGCCTAGCAGAATGTTTTGTCTGTCTGTGTTTAGCAGAATGTTTTGTCTGTCTGTCTGTGTGTCTAGCAGAATGTTTTGTCTGTCTGTCTGTGTCTAGCAGAATGTTGTGTCTCTCTCTGTGTTTAGCAGAATGTTTTGTCTGTCTGTGTGTCTAGCAGAATGTTTTGTCTGTTTCTGTGTTTAGCAGAATGTTTTGTCTGTCTGTGTTTAGCAGAATGTTTTGTCTGTCTGTCTGTCTGTGTGTCTAGCAGAATGTTTTGTCTGTCTCTGTGTTTAGCAGAATGTTTTGTCTGTCTGTGTGTCTAGCAGAATGTTTTGTCTGTCTGTCTGTGTGTCTAGCAGAATGTTTTGTCTGTCTGTCTGTGTGTCTAGCAGAATGTTTTGTCTGTCTCTGTTTAGCAGAATGTTTTGTCTGTCTGTACCTTTTACCTTTTATCCTTAGATTTTGCAATTTTTGTAACTCAACCTGGATTTCGTAACTGTTATTTTTATTTTCTTTACCATTACGAAATATTCTGTCATTTTCCCCAACACTTTAGTAAAGGGCACTGAGTCCAGCTTGTGGTTCACCAGCATTACAATGGATACACTCAGAGAGAAAAAAAGAGAGTGGAGAAAGTTGTGCCTTGTTATTGGTGGACCGCCAGGAAAAGGCCCAAGCTATTTAAGTTTTGTTATGATGTGATAATTAGCCACCAGCACCAGCACAACATGCAGAGATGGATGGAAAATAGTCTTGGCTCTTTCATGGCATCATGGCACATACCCCCCCCCCCACACACACACACACACACTCGCATTTTTACTTTGACTTGACCATCGATGGAAAAGCTCATATTGACTAATGATAATAATCTTGATAATAATCACTAGCTGGCATGCCCATGTGCTTGTTCATGTTGTCTCCAGGATACTAGTTGTGTGTGTGTGTGTGTGTATGCCTGCGCGTATGTGTGCGTGTTTGGATGCGTGTTTGGGTGCCTGTGTGTGCGTGTGTGCGTGTGTGCGTGTGTGTGTGTGTGTGTGTGTGTGTGTGTGTGTGTGTGTGTGTGTGTGTGTGTGTGTGTGTGTGTGTGTGTGTGTGTGTGCGCGTGTGTGTGTGTGTGTGTGTGTGTGTGTGTGTGTGTGTGTGTGTGTGTGTGTGTGTGTGTGTGTGTGTGTGTGTGTGTGTGTGTGTGTGTGTGTGTGTGTGTGTGTGTGTGTGTGTGTGTGTGTGTGCGTGCGTACACAAGCTTGTGTATTTGTGTATATGTGTGTGTATTTGTGTGTGTGTTCATCTGTATTCATGTGCATGGTAAACGCAGAGGCCGTATATGAGATAGGTCAGGTTGACTGATTTGTGGCACATTATGTCTGTCTGGGCTTTAAAGCTCCACTGTGCTGATTGCCTGAGTGCATGGTTTCAGTGTTTGCATTAGATATGGTTTTTGTTTCAGGAAAACTATGGAGTACGGTATGTGGCTCTCCTCAGGTCCTCAGCTGAATTGAAATGTATTTCATGGAAATAGTCATTGGTAGTATATTATTCACTGATTCTGAGAAAGAAATGTCATTTTCATACCAAATCACAATTTACATTTTCATAGTAATAAGCCCAACACAAGCCCATAACGAAAGCATTTGTTTTGGGGGAAATAATCATCTGTATTTGCCTGAAAACATGTATCAACATAACTGTTTAAAGGGACAGCATAGGGTGAAGTGGTGGATTGAAGTGATGTTAGCTTGTAGAGAGAAAAAAGAAGTTGTAACGCAATTTTAGATTCAACTGTTTAATATTCACTGGGGCATGCTTCATATGGGACACAGTAAAGCAAACACTAAACAATGAATTCAAAATAATGTCCCCCCATCTCTCTCTCTCTCTCGCTCCCCCTCCTCTGCATCTACCATAACCCCTCTTTGTGCACTATTCAGCATGTGTGTTATTAATGTAGTGCCTGT
>NC_060181.1:24020974-24035974 GCF_021184085.1 Oncorhynchus gorbuscha | reverse complement strand
ATAAACTTCATAATAAAGTGTGCAGGTTAACATTGGGGTTACTTTCACCTAGCTCCCCCATAACTATAAATACTGGGGCTAACGGGCTCCTCGCATCCAGCCCAGAGGGTTATTTATTGCCCCAAGCACCTACACGATGGACCCCGTCCCAGCCCCAGGACAGTGTTGTAGCACAGTGTATATTTTATAGCCCTCTTTTAAGATGATATTGTCCTAAGTATAGTGCTAATCAATATGTGCATATCGGACATGTAGACGTTGTCATTTGATATTGAAGTGAGACAAATTTCATTGTACCATTCCAATAAGGCAACAGACAGGGTTTATTTTGTTTGCTAAGGGCACTTCATTATTATTCGGTGTGATGTGATATTATTACTAGAACTGCCCCCACCCTCACCTCTGACTGTCACCCCCACACCTGACTGTCACCCCCACCTAATAATAATATAATATATGCCATTTAGCAGACGCTTTTATCCAAAGCGACTTACAGTCATGTGTGCATACATTCTACGTATGGGTGGTCCCGGGATCAAACCCACTACCCTGGCGTTACAAGCGGCATGCTCTACCAACTGAGCTACAGAAGGACCACCTCTGACTGTCACCCTCACCTCTGACTGTCACCCCCACACCTGACTGTCACCCCCACCTCTGACTGTCACCCCCACCCTCACCTCTGACTGTCACCCCCACACCTGACTGTCACCCCACCTCTGACTGTCACCCCCACCCTCACCTCTGACTGTCACCCCCACACCTGACTGTCACCACCAACCTCTGACTGTCACCCCCACCCTCACCTCTGACTGTCACCCCCACACCTGACTGTCACCCCCACCCCTGATTGTCAATCCCACCCCTGACTGTCACCCCCACCCCTGCCTCTGATTGTCACTCCTACCCCCACTCCCACCCCTGACTGTCACCTCCACCCCTGATTGTCAATCCCACCCCTGACTGTCACCCCCACCCCTGATTGTCACCCCCACCCCTGACTGTCACCCCCACTCCTGCCCCTGATTGTCACTCCTACCCCCACCCCCACCCCTGACTGTCACTCCTACCCCCACCCCATGCCCCTGATTGTCACTCCTACCCCCACCCCTGCCCCTGCCTGTCACTCCTACCCCCACCCCCACCCCTGACTGTCACTCCTACCCCCACCCCTTGCCCCTGATTGTCACTCCTACCCCCGCCCCTGCCTGTCACTCCTACCCCCACCCCTGACTGTCACTCCTACCCCCAACCCTTGCCCCTGATTGTCACTCCTACCCCCACCCCTTGCCCCTGATTGTCACTCCTACCCCCACCCCTTGCCCCTGCCTGTCACTCCTACCCCCACCCCCACCCCTGCCTGTCACTCCTACCCCCACCCCTTGCCCCTGATTGTCACTCCTACCCCCAACCCTGCCCCTTATTGTCACTCCTACCCCCACCCCCATCCCTGACTGTCACTCCTACCCCCACCCCTTGCCCCTGATTGTCACTCCTATCCCCACCCTTGCCTCTGACTGTCACTCATACCCCCTCCCATGACTGTCTCCTCTACCCCCACCCCAGACTGTCACCCTATCTCCCCAATGATCTCAACATGAACCTGTGATCTCTTTTTATCGCACTGGGAGAAAAAGACATGATCATTCTGTTGTTTATCACTTATACTGATGGTCCCGGGCAGGCCTGGTTTCTCACTAGGAGAGAAAGACATGATCATTCTGTTGTTTATCACTTATACTGATGGTCCTGGGCAGGCCTGGTTTCTCACTGGGAGAGAAAGACATGATCATTCTGTTGTTTATCACTTATACTGATGGTCCCGGGCAGGCCTGGTTTCTCACTGGGAGAGAAAGACATGATCATTCTGTTGTTTATCACTTATACTGATGGTCCTGGCCAGGCCTGGTGGTGGGGTGGTTTGGGGCCTAGTGTGCCTGGCTCTCTCTGAAAGAGGGGTTGATGATGATTACTGCTGGGGGCTGGGAGAGGGGGGAGGTGGAGGGAGGACAGGGGAGGACAGGGGAGGTTGTTAGGCCGTGTGGGAAGTGACTGTAGGGACTTATTTATTTACAGTGGCAGACAGTGCATTTTCTATCTGTCTGTAGGTGGTGCGGTAAATCCGGCCGGCCCCTCGGCTCCATGGTTTGCTGTGTGTCATGTCGCCCAGTGGCTCGCTCTCTCTCTCCCTCTTCCTCTCTCTCTCTCTCTCTCTCTCTCTCTCTCTCTCTCTCTCTCTCTCTCTCTCTCTCTCTCTCTCTCTCTCTCTCTCTCTCTCTCTCTCTCCCTCTTCCTCTCTCTCTCTCTTTCGCTATGGGAAATTTGTTTACATTGCCAAAATAAGTAAAATAGACAATAAACAAAAATGTTATAAACAATCAGAAATTAACGTTAAACATTCAATTAAAAATGTCAAATGTTAATTTATTTGGCTATGTACAATGTGCAAATAGTTGAAGTACGAAAGGGAAAACAAATAAACAGATAAATATACACTACCTTTCAAAAGTTTGGGGTCACTTAGAAATGTCCTTGTTTTTGAAAGAAAATCACATTTTCTTTCACAAATTGATCAGAAATACAGTGTAGACGTTGTTACTGTTGTAAATGACTATTGTAGCTGGAAACTGATGTTTTTGATGGAATATCTACATAGGCGTGCAGAGGCCCATTATCAGCAGCCAACACTCATGTGTTCCAATGGCACGTTGTGTTAGCTAATCCAAATGTATAATTTTAAAAGGCTAATTGATCATTAGAAAACCCTTTTGCAATTATTCTAGTACAACTGAAAACTGTTGTTCTGATTAAAGAAGCAATACAACTGCCGTTCTTTAGAGTAGTTGAGTCTCTGGAGCATCAACATTAGCATCAGCATGGTTTCGATTACAGGCTCAAAATGGCCAGAAACAAAGAACTTTCTTCTGAAACTTGTCAGGCTATTCTTGTTCTAAGAAATGAAGGCTATTCCATACGAGACATTGCCAAGAAACTGAAGATCTCGTACAATGCTGTGTACTACTCCCTTCACAGAACAGAGCAAACTGGCTCTAACCAGAATAGAAAGAAGAGTGGGATTCCCCGGTGCACAACTGAGCAAAAAGACAAGTACATTCGAGTGTCTAGTTTGAGAAACATACGCCTCATAAGTCCTCAACTGGCAGCTTCATTAAATAAAACACCAGTCTCAACGTCAACAGTGAATAGTTTGTATTTATAGTGGTGGTTGTAGCTATACTCTCTCTCTTCTCTACCTCTCTCTTTTCTCCCTCTCTCCCCTTCCTCTCTCTCCTCTCCCTCTCTCCTCTCTCTCTCCTGCTCTCTCTCCTCTCCCTCTCTTCTCTCTCTCTCCTGCTCTCTCTCCTCTCCCTCTCTCCTCTCTCCTCTCTCCTCTCTCTCTCCTGCTCTCTCTCCTCTCCCTCTCTCCTCTCTCCTTCTCTCCTCTCTCCGCTCTCTTTTCTCTCCCTCTCTCCTCTCTCCTCTCTCTCTCCTGCTCTCTCTCCTCTCCCTCTCTCCTCTCTCCTTCTCTCCTCTCTCCGCTCTCTTTTCTCTCCCTCTCTCCTCTCTCCTCTCTCTCTCCTGCTCTCTCTCCTCTCCCTCTCTCCTCTCTCCTTCTCTCCTCTCTCCGCTCTCTTTTCTCTCCCTCTCTCCTCTCTCTCTCCTGCTCTCTCTCCTCACCCCTCTCTCCTTCTCTCCTCTCTCCACTCTCTCTCCTCTCCCCCTCTCCTCTCTCCTTCTCTCCTCTCTCGGCTCTCTTTTCTCTCCCTCTCTACTCTCTCTGTCTCCTACAGCAGCAGCCCGGCTGCATAGGTCTTTGTTTCTGGTTATACGAAAAAGGCACTAAGCCAGGGTGATGATTTTATTAATACTCAATACATAGCGCGGACAAACCTGTAACACATATGTTTTATATACAGCTGGCTCCCCGATGAATCAAAACCAGCGGCCTTTAGGGAAGGAGAAAATAAAATAAAAATATATTGTAAATAATAGTACAGTTGTCTGCGCTGGGCCCAGGGTGGAATAATATGTTTATTATACTAGCAATCGAGTGCCACTGCCAGGAAATACAGAATACAGTATGTATGTAGAGGCCTGGTGTTGTTAAGGAATATATTACTCATCCCATGTGTGAGTGGCGGGCTGCAGGCTGCAATGCTGCAGGCTGCTAATGGATCCAGCACATGGGCTTGGAACTAATCTGGCTCCGGCTTGCAGTATGGTACCTCCAATGAGACAACCCTCTCATATTACAGATAGCATCTTTGATTGAGCAACTACGTCTGAGGTTACAGTAGTACTCTCAGTCTGAGGTTACAGCAGTCCTGTCAATCTGAGTTTACAGCAGTACTCTCAGTCTGAGGTTACAGCAGTACTGTCTGTCTGAGGTTACAGCAGTACTGTCAATCTGAGTTTACAGCAGTACTGTCTGTCTGAGGTTACAACAATACTGTCTGTCTGAGGTTAAAGCAGTACTGTCTGTCTGAGGTTACAGCAGTACTGTCTGTCTGAGGTTACAGCAGTACTCTCAGTCTGAGGTTACAACAGTACTGTCTGTCTGAGGTTACAGCAGTCCTGTCAGTCTGAGTTTACAGCAGTACTGTCAGTCTAAGGTTACAGCAGTACTGTCTGTCTGAGGTTACAGCAGTACTGTCAGTCTGAGGTGACAACAGTACTGTCAGCCTGAGGTTAAAGCAGTACTGTCTGTCTGAGGTTACAGCAGTACTGTCTGTCTGAGGTTACAGCAGTACTCTCAGTCTGAGGTTACAACAGTACTGTCTGTCTGAGGTTACAGCAGTCCTGTCAGTCTGAGTTTACAGCAGTACTGTCAGTCTGAGGTTACAGCAGTACTGTCTGTCTGAGGTTACAGCAGTACTGTCAGTCTGAGGTGACAACAGTACTGTCAGCCTGAGGTTACAGCAGTACTGTCTGTCTGAGGTTACAGCAGTACTGTCAGTCGGAGGTTACAACAGTACTGTCTGTCTGAGGTTACAGCAGTACTGTCAGTCTGAGGTTACAGCAGTACTATCAGTCTGAGGTTACAGCAGTACTGTCAGTCTGAGGTTACAGCAGTACTCTCAGTCTGAGGTTACAGCAGTACTGTCTGTCTGAGGTTACAGCAGTACTGTCAGTCTGAGGTTACAGCAGTACTGTCTGTCTGAGGTTACAGCAGTACTGTCTGTCTGAGGTTACAACAGTACTGTCTGTCTGAGGTTACAGCAGTACTGTCAGTCTGAGGTTACAGCAGTACTCTCAGTCTGAGGTTACAGCAGTACTGTCTGTCTGAGGTTACAGCAGTACTGTCTGTCTGAGGTTACAGCAGTACTCTCAGTCTGAGGTTACAGCAGTACTGTCAGTCTGAGGTTACAACAGTACTGTCTGTCTGAGGTTACAGCAGTACTGTCAGTCTGAGGTTACAGCAGTACTCTCAGTCTGAGGTTACAGCAGTACTGTCTGTCTGAGGTTACAGCAGTACTGTCAGTCTGAGGTTACAGCAGTACTCTCAGTCTGAGGTTACAGCAGTACTGTCTGTCTGAGGTTACAGCAGTACTGTCAGTCTGAGGTTACAACAGTACTGTCAGTCTGAAGTTACAGCAGTACTGTCAGTCTGAGGTTATAGCAGTACTGTCAGTCTGAGTTTATAGCAGTACTCTCAGTCTGAGGTTACAGCAGTACTGTCAGTCTGAGCTTGTGTACACACACACACACACACACACACACACACACACACACACACACACACACACACACACACACACACACACACACACACACACACACACACACACACACACACACACACACACACACACACACACACACACACACACACACACACACACACACACACACACACACACATTGATCAATCTCTGCCTTGAAGAGATGCAGTTTATATATCTACAGTTGAAGTCGGAAGTTTACATACACCTTAGCCAAATACATTTAAACTCAATTTTTCACAATTCCTGACATTTATTCAGAGTAAAAATTGACTGTCTTAGGTCAGTTAGGGTCACCACTTTATTTTAAGATTGTGAAATGTCAGAATAATAGTAGAGAGAAGGATATATTTCAGATTTTTTTCTTTCATCACATTCCCAGTGGGTTAGAAGTTTACATACACTCAATGATTATTTGGTAGCATTGCCTTTAAATTGTTGAACTTGGGTCAAATGTTTTGGGTAGCCTTCCACAAGCTTCCCACAATAAGTTGGGTGAATTTTGGCCCATTCCTCCTGACAGAGCTGATGTAACTGAGTCAGGTTTGTAGGCCTCCTTGCTCGCACATGCTTTTTCAGTTCTGCCCACAAATTTTCTATGGGATTGAGGTCAGGGCTTTTTTGATGGCCACTACAATACCTTGACTTTGTTGTCCTTAAGCCATTTTTGCTACCACAGTGCATTTTGCCACCATGATGCTGCCATCACCGGGCTTCACGGTTGGGATGGTGTTCTTTGGCTTGCAAGCCTCCCCCTTTTTCCTCCAAACATAATGATGGTCATTATGGCCAAACAGTTATATTTTTGTTTCATCAGACCAGAGGACATTTCTTCAACAAGTACGATCTTTGTCTCCATGTTCAGTTGCAAACCGTAGTCCGGCTTTTTTATGGTGGTTTTGGAGCAGTGGCTTCTTCCTTGCTGAGCGGCCTTTCAGGTTATGTCGATATAGGACTCGTTTTACTGTGGAAACTTTTGTACGTGTTTCCTCCAGCATCTTCACAGGGTCCTTTGCTGTTGTTCTGGGATTGATTTGCACTTTTCACACCAAAGTATGTTCATCTCTAAGGAGACAGAATGCCTCTCCTTCCTGAGCGGTTTGACGGCTGTGTGGTCCCATGGTGTTTGTACTTGCATACTATTGTTTGTACAGATGAATGTGGTACCTTCAGGCGTTTGGAAATTGCTTCCAAGGATGAACCAGACTTGCTTTTTAAAGGAACAGTCAACTTAGTGTATGTAAACTTCTGACCCACTGGAATTGTGATACAGTGAATTATAAGTCAAATAATCTGTCTGTAAACAATTGTTCTAAAAATGACTTGAGTCATGCACAAAGTAGATATCCTAACTGTGCACGACAGAAATGTGTGGAGTGGTTGAAAAATGGGTTTTAATGACTCCGACCTAAGTGTCTGTAAACTTCCAACTTCAACTGTATATATATTTATTTTTTTGGAATAGAAAGTCAATAGATGTGTGATTCATGTATGCACCTCATTCTACGTACTCTAAGTCTCTCTCTGGAGAGGGAAAAGTAGTATTACCTTTCCTATGTGATTAGATTCAGTTCTTACCTCAGGACTATTGTTTTTGTCTTGGGTCCAGCATATAAAAGTACTGATTTTACGTTATATGATCTAGCTAAACTTTTTTTCAACATGTTTGAATGGAATTGTAATGCAGACAAGTATTTGTTACTCTACGAAGAGATCTTGATGACGTGATCTCAGTTCACCACGGTCTAGCACCATATCCAGGGAAATAGGTTAAACATGTTCTGAGAAATAAAAAAAATCGCAATGTTTTTCTTTTCATCCATATTCAAACCGTTTTGGATCCCCCATACTCCATTGCAGATCAATAACCTGCAGATGAATTTCACAAAGATGATTTTGCAGTACCACTTTAAAGGCATCTTGATAAAAGAAATGCACTTAATCTGCAAGCCTGATCTCGCCAGGCAGGCTATTCCAAAATCTAGGGGCCCTATTGGCAAATGCCTGGTCGCCTTTTTATTTCAACCTAGACTTTGGAATGGCCGACATTGGCCTGCTAGAGGATCACAGGCCCGTAGGGAGATTAAAGAGCTGAGATATAGGATGGGGCTAAAACAAGCCTTAAAAGTGGTTCATAACTTTAATGAAAATCTATTCTAAAAGTGACTGGTAGCCAGTGTAGAGAAGCTAAATTGGGTGTGATATGATTTCTGGTGCCTGTTAAAAGCCGAGCTGCAAAGTCTTCAACTAACTGTAGACGATGGAGTGATTTCTGACTGTGACATGTATACAAAGAGTTGCAGTCCTCTACAGTGTATGTGTGAGGAAATAAAAGCATGTATGTTTCTCCAGATCAGTGACAGTGATAAAAGACTTGACTTTAGTTATACATCTTAGATGATCAAAACAGGAGTGGGCAACCTTTTTTACATGCTGCCTGAGGTTTAGGTCAGGGTCAAAGAAGGTTTCTGGCCGTAACCTTTACATTTGTGGACAAATGTACAGTGGACTGTGTCGACTAATGCCCCCATGTCGCCTTAATGCCTCCTTATTCTGGCCGACCAGAACAGCCGTTCCATTTGCATGTCTGCTTCATGAAGGAGAGCCATTGATTCACAAATAAAGGCAGCCGTCACATCAACGTTTTGGTCTAGACACCCTTGGCTCTGAGAAAGGGATTTCACAATATGATTTTCCATGCATTTAGGACAAACTTCCTTTAAAGTGTGTGTGTTTATGCGTGTGTCTGTGATCATTCTAAAAAACCTGCACAGTAATTACCAGCAGACGTCTGCTTATTTTATTTTATAAAAAAATGAATTATGCAACGAATATTTCAGCATCACATCAATTTGATCCAACCTTCTACAGAGAATCAAAGGGTGTCACAGGATTCTCCATGTAGTACAAATGACAGATTTCTTTCCTGATGATTACTCACAGCCTCCAGCTGATAGAACTTTGAAATACATCAAATGTTCTATAGATAGACAGCTGCATCATGGACTCCTTTCTCCCTCTACCTCCCTCTGTGAGGAACCCATTGACTGCAGCATACCCTGCATCCATAGTCTCAGCCACAAGGTGGCGATGTGAGGATTCACAGGGCCGTGAGCACAGTGGAGTGGAGATGTAGAGCAAATCACCGCCTGACTCTGCTCTGGTCTCTCACACTGGCAAAGGCTATTCTATATATGAGAGAGAGAGAGAGAGAGAGAGAGAGAGAGAGAGAGAGAGAGAGAGAGAGAGAGAGAGAGAGAGAGAGAGAGAGAGAGAGAGAGAGAGAGAGAGAGAGAGAGAGAGCACAGCAACAGCAACAGCAACAGCAACAGCAACAGCAACAGCAAACACAATTAGATCCAACCAAATCATGAGAAAACAAAAAGATAAATACTTGACACATTGGAAAGAATTTACAAAAAAACTGAGCAAACTAGAATGCTATTTGGCCCTGAACAAAGAGTACACAGTGTGCAGAATACCTGACTACTGTGACTGACCCAAAATTAAGGAAAGCTTTGACTATGTACAGACTCAGTGAGCAAAGCCTTGCTATTCAGAAAGGCCACTGAAAGCAGACCTGGCTCTCAAGAGAAGACAGGCTATGTGCACACTGCCCACGAAATGAGGTGGAAACTGAGCTGCAATTCCTGACCTCCTGCCAAATGTATGACCATATTAGAGACACATATTTCCCTCAGATTACAGAGACCCACAAATAATTTGAAAACAAATCCAATTTTGATAAACTTCCATATGTATTGGGTGAAATACCATAGTGTGCCATCACAGCAGCAAGATGTGTGACTGGTTGCCACAAGAAAAGGGTAACCAGTGAAGAACAAACGCCATTGTAAATACAACCCATATTTATGTTGATTTATTTTCTTCGCTTTGTACTTTAACTATTTGTACATCATTACAACACTGTATATAGACATTGTATGACATTTGAAAGGTCTGTTCTGGAACTTTCGTGAGTGTCATTTTTACTGTACATTTTTTATTGTTTATTTCACTTTTGTTTATTATCTATTTCACTTGCTTTGGCAATGTAAACATATGCTTCCCATGCCAATCAAGCCCCTTAAATTGAAATGTAATTTAGAGAGAGAAGGCTTAAAGAGGTGAGATCGGGAGAGGTAGAGGGAAAGGGAGAGAGAGAGAGAGAGAGAGAGAGAGAGAGAGAAAGGGAGGGAGGGAGAGAGGTAGAGAGAGGTAGAGGGAAAGGGAGAGAGAGAGAGAGAGGGAGAGAGAGAGAGAGAGAGAGAGAGAGAGAGAGAGAGAGAGAGAGAGAGAGAGAGAGAGAGAGAGAGAGAGAGAGAGAGAGAGAAATGGAGGGAGGGCGAGAGGTAGAGGGAAAGGGAGGGAGGGTGAGAGAGTTAGAGGGAAAGGGAGAGAGAGAGAGAGAACATAAATCAAAGGCATGAATTCTTCACTGAACAAGTGCACCTCTGTACATGTCTGTTCTGTTCTCCACACGGGGGCGCATCTCACTGCTACCACCCTCTGATGCATTCCCTCTGTCTCCACGAAGAAGAAGCCATCTTTGAGGAATACTTTAGAAGATTTCTCCAAAAACAAGCCATCTTTTAAGAATTTATTTTAGAAGGGTTTTTATTCCCTCAACATCTTCCGCTCAGCTCCAGGACAGTTCCAGTGGCTCATTAACTCAACAGTAGGGAAAATTCAACAGTAGTTTTGCCACGCTCAAACATAATTACAGCTATAATGAAAGCTAGTTTGTTCTCTCTTTCTCTGTGATTGTGTTGTTGTAAATACTATAAGGTTATTCATTAAATCATGTGAAACATGGTATCCACTGGGTTTCCTATGAGGCTGTCTGTTTTTGCATTTTCCCTTTTTTCAGGGGAACCAAAATAGCCTGACATTTCCCTCCACTTCTCTGTAGCGTATATCCTGCGGCAGTGAGCACTGCTCTCTTTCTCTCTTTCTCTCTATTTCCTCACACCAGCCCCATTCTGTCTCTCAAATTTGAGATGGTACCTAGCTCTCTTCTCTGACCAGTAAGGGGAAATCTGTTGATGGTGTCCTTCGTGTCGAGGAAATGGGGGTTACCATGGTTACTACAGAGGTCATCATGATCATGACAGGTGACCCTGTACTTCTATCAATCGTTAGTATAGAAGTCTTGCGTTTATAATAATAATATAACTATATGACAATAAATATAAGTTAATCTAACATAGCCAATGTCAGAAGTTGGAGGTCAGGGTTAGAGATCAGGGTAACTACATTATTGATGTACTGTCAACAGAGCTTTCATGTGCTTTATAACTGTCATAAAAAGCTCCCAAAGAGTTTTAAGATGTGGATGATTAAGAGAGAGAGAATATACATCATATTTCTTATTTTCTCATTTCTTCCTCCATATACAGAGTTTGTTAAGGGAATATGTTTGACATACTGTCATTTCTGTTTACTCATACACAATAGCTACCATCCAGAGCTGGTAAATATAATGTTCGGATATTAGAGTGTCGCGTCTCTCACAGATAAAGAGATTACGCTCCAAACATCAATATCCTGCAAGTGATCTTGGTCCGGAGGGATTTTGTCTGCCTCTTGTTGGAATCCTCTATTAAGGGGGAAAGCAGCTTTTAACCCAAGCCAGCATAGCCTACCTCATTCCCAGTGGCTCTCTAAGCCTTCGGATAGTAATGACACTGTTCCATTTAGGAGTAAAAGCATCTGAATGAGCGCTCCGTCCATTACAGGAATGAAAAGTGCCATGCCTTAGGAAAACGATGACAGTAGCATCAGTGAAAACTCTTACCAAGCAGTAAACACATTATCAACTGACTGGGGTGCGTAACATGCATGCAGATTCATTTTTATTCAAAATGATAAGAGATTTACAGTACCAGTTAAAAGTTTGGACACACCCACTCATTCATGGGTTTTTCTTTATTTTTACAATTTTCTTCATTGTACCTAGAAGATAAAAGTCGAGACATCACAACTATGAAATAACACATTTGGAATCAAGTAACTGTAGGAGAAAAAAAAAAGTGTTCAACAAATCAAAATATACGTGTCACCAGCAAAGCACCTCCACACCATCCTCCTCCATGCTTCACGGTGAGAACCACAAATGCAGAGATCATCCTTTTACCTACTCTGCGTCTCATAAAGACACAGCGGTTGGAACCAACAATCTCAAATCAGACCAAAGGACAGACTTCCACCGGTCTAATGTCCATTGCCCGTGTTTCTTGGCCCAAGCAAATCACTTCTTCTTACTGGTGTCCTTTAGTAGTGGTTTCTTTGCAGCAATTTGACCATGAAGGCCTGATTTACGCAGTCTCCTCTGAACAGTTGATAACGAGATGTGTCTGTTACTTGAACTCTGTGAAGCATTTATTTGGGCTGCAATCTGAGGTGCAGTTAACTCTAATGAACTTATTCTCCCAGAGGTAACTCTGGGTCTTTGTTTCCTGTGGCGGTCCTCATGAAAGCTAGTTTCATCATAGTGCTGGATGGTTTATGCGACTGCACTTGAAGAAACTTCTTGAAATTTTCCAGTTTGACTGACCTTTATGTCTTTAAGTAATGACGGACTGTCGTTTCTCTTTGCTTATTTAAGCTGGTCTTGCCTTAATATGGACTTGGTATTTTACTCAATAGGGCTATCTTCTGTAGACCAACCATACCTTGTCAACACACAACTGATTGGCTCAAATGCATTAAGAAGGAAATAAATTCCACAAATGAACTTGTATATGTATATGTCTTTATGTTTCTCTTCTCTCAGGCCATGGATATATTCGTATCAGTTATACTTGAGCATCATCACCGTTTTCGTAATCGTTCCCATGCAGTTGAATATTATGTGATGATACATACTTGAACACGATGTTGGCTGGTTGTTGTGATGCTGTACTGTTACTGATTTCAGAGAGGTATTGGAGCCAGGGATAACAAATGTTCCTGATCCACCTTGCCATTACATTGCGTGATTGGGCCTTAGCTGTGTAGAAGTGCAGACCACGTTCAACTATGCGTGACGCTAGAATGTCCCTGTTAATGAACTTAATTGATTCATTGTTCGTAGCGTTCTCTAGTCGTCGTTGGTGTCCCTTCTCCATTATGTATTGTGCATATGTATTCAATTGAAGAAACATGGGAGGTGGAAAGAGGCTCACCCGAATGCTTAGAACATTATTTGTGGAATAATCTGCTTGTGAAATTGATTTACATGCCGTCATTGAAAGGGAGATTAGGCATGTTTAGAAATGCCTAATTATTGTCCTACCACAAAGCTCAGCAGAAAATGTTAGGATGAAGTTGAGAACAAAGAATCTGGGAGAGAAACAAGACCATGAGGAACAGTCGACATCAAAGATAGTTTAGCAGCGCGCTAAAACCGAAACTCTGAAAACCAAAACTATGCATAGCAGGGGGGAAAAAATCCCATAATCATTGCAACATCACTGAGGAAATCATTTTTGTCAATAGTTTCTGTATTTACTGTATGTCATGGAGCAGGGTGGTGGAGCATATTGCAAATGGATTTAGTGCCTTCAAAGATCCTTCAACGACTTTTATCTTCTAGGTGCTGATGGTGTTTTTCTATGCCTGGGTAACAACTGAAGGGTGAGTGTGTAGATGTGTATATGCATGTGTGCATGTGTGTGTGTAAAAAACCTTTGTCTGTGCATTGGCTGGTGAAGAAATTCTCTGGGGAGTGTTTTAATGCCTTACCTCGTTTTGCAGCAATTAGATTTTTACTCTTCACTGGGGTATGTGATTGTAAGTGCTGGAGGCGATTGAGTTGCAGTACCCAAGGCAGATGGCTCTCTAGATGTAGCTGAAACCCCTGGAGCTTTAAGAGCTGTCAATCACAGCCTACACAGAGAATACAACCAACACCAGCAACTGGCTGCTAACTCCCTCACTGAGAAGCACTACTAACACTGACAGGCAACAGTCAGTCTTTAGCTGGGTGGTAAATGCTGACCATGTTCAACAAAGTGGTCTGAAATCTCTCAATTCAGGAGTATACCCTGTACTGTGGGTATTCTGCAATGTAAAATATGGAACAATAAGGGAAATATGAGGATTAAGGCCCAGTGATCACCAATTTATGGACTAACACAAATGTAAACCTGAAAACGTACAATTTTCCTGTTGCTAAGACAGGCACTGTGAGCTTACACACTGTAAATTAAATAATTATTAAATTATATTAAATTATAATTTGATTTATATTGTAACTATTCTTTTAACAATATCAGTGAGGAGGAGCATAACTTGACCAGGGTATCGTTTCCCAGTTGTAACTTAACTTAAGTTAACCAGGGCATCGTTTCCCAGTTGTAATGTAACTTAAGTTAACGAGGGCATCGTTTCCCAGTTGTAATGTAACTTAAGTTAACCAGGGCATCGTTTCCCAGTTGTAATGTAACTTAAGTTAACCAGGGCATCGTTTCCCAGTTGTAATGTAACTTAAGTTAACCAGGGCACCGTTTCCCAGTTGTAATGTAACTTAAGTTAACCAGGGCATCGTTTCCCAGTTGTAATGTAACTTAAGTTAACCAGGGCATCGTTTCCCAGTTGTAATGTAACTTAAGTTAACCAGGGCATCGTTTCCCAGTTATAATGTAACTTAAGTTAACCAGGGCATCGTTTCCCAGTTATAATGTAACTTAAGTTAACCAGGGCATCGTTTCCCAGTTATAATGTAACTTAAGTTAACCAGGGCATCGTTTCCCAGTTGTAATGTAACTTAAGTTAACCAGGGCATCGTTTCCCAGTTATAATGTAACTTAAGTTAACCAGGGCATCGTTTCCCAGTTATAATGTAACTTAAGTTAACCAGGGCATCGTTTCCCAGTTATAATGTAACTTAAGTTAACCAGGGCATCGTTTCCCAGTTATAATGTAACTTAAGTTAACCAGGGCATCGTTTCCCAGTTATAATGTAACTTAAGTTAACCAGGGCATCGTTTCCCAGTTGTAATGTAACTTAAGTTAACCAGGGCATCGTTTCCCAGTTATAATGTAACTTAAGTTAACCAGGGCATCGTTTCCCAGTTGTAATGTAACTTAAGTTAACCAGGGCATCGTTTCCCAGTTATAATGTAACTTAAGTTAACCTGTTGCGATGAGCAATCCCGTATCCGGGATCGTAATTATAGCCTCAAGCTCATTACCATAACACAACGTTAACTATTCATGAAAATCGCAAATGAAATGAAATAAATATATTGGCTCTCAAGCGTAGCCTTTTGTTAACAACACTGTGATCTCAGAT